>NC_134831.1:184185641-184234860 GCF_004210375.1 Tachypleus tridentatus
AATATTGGATGCAGTTTTAAAACTTATGTATGAGATTATATACGGTACTAAATGCTTCCCAGACACTTTCTAAAGACACTCTTACTCATTAATACAGTAATAATGTAGTAATATTGCATGCAGTCATGTATTTCACTAATGTAGTAATGATAATGTAAACACATTTTAATTTTGTACTGCAACAATATTTTAATCAAAAAGAAACGTAAGTACAGGAGGACAGTAACACCGCATAGTATATTTACCCATACTGTATTACTGTACCGTAAAGTCATTTTCTATGCGTACAACACATGTATTAGAATTGACAGAAAGTGGAACAAATTTAAAGGCAAACTTAGACAGATAAATACAGTACGCACAGTTCAGGTAATAATGATACAGTACAGTACAATTCAGTAATAATTGTTCGATAAAGACGTCAATCGATAAAACTGCTTGAGAGAGTAAATACAAACATACCCTCGAAAAGCGCTTTTAGTCTCTATGACCTACAAAAACCCGGTTTACCGAGCAATCGTTTTTATGATGTTATGACGCTAGCCCGGTATACCGGCATACGATGCGATAGGGTTAAGAGCCTAACCCGCGAATATGCGGGGCCGCGAATAGGTGAGGGTACACTGTATTATTAGTTTATAGGAAAAACAAAGTTGTTCAGTACAAATGAGAACAAATATATATATATATATTGTATGTAAAAATAAGTAAATGTATAAACAAAATTTGTTTTGCATAGAGAGGCATAATGTGTAAAAATAATGTCTTAAGGTCACGTAAAAGCACGTCTCACGTAAAGAATTTAGTGTTCTAAAAAATCTCAAGCAAAACCAAAATGTCATGACAACAGTGTTAGATAAGGATGGCGTTATAAACAAAAACACTGTCTGGAAATAAAACGGAACAACAAACAGTGATAGAAGTAACAAGAAACTATATGGACTTAAGTTTAAATCCAGACGTTCAGTACTGCTAAATTAATCTTAAAATTAGATAACCTATCCTCTTTTTTTTTAGTCACTTAAAATCCAGGCAAAGACCAGAAACCAACTTACCAATAAGACGCCATCATGGGTCCTCAAAATAATCCCTCACCTTTTTTCAATAATTAATTAATACTTTACACCCAACAAGCGCCGAGAACTTCTTATAGAAACTTGGGTATAATAGTTTCTGAAACAACTGTACTGAGTCTTTATTTTGGAAAACTGAACTTATAATGATCCTCTATCATGAATAGAACGAGCGTTAAAGTTTATCTCGCATAACACTTATTATCAGTTCGATAGTAATTTTTCAACCAAGAAAAAGTGTTCTTCATAGGCTTGGACCAGTGTCGCTATTTTGTTATTTTGGTCTTCCTATGGGAACGGACTGTTATAGTTATTTATGCTATTCGGGCTTGTATGAGAACGGACTGCTATTGTTATTTATGTTATTCGGGCTTGGTATGAGAACGGACTGCTATTGTTATTTATGTTATTCGGGCTTGGTATGAGAACGGACTGCTATTGTTATTTATGTTATTCGGGCTTGGTATGAGAACGGACTGCTATTGTTATGTATGTTATTTTTCTTCAAATGCTTGAATAAACAACCATTAACTCAATGATGTTCCATAACTCGTTCTTTCACACAGGTTTATTGATGCTATCTTTGAAGGATGAAACAATGACTTACTAAACTTCACTTCATCATGGTATCAGATTCATTCTTGAGTGTTTTGAAAAAATCAGCAGCTCAATAAGCTTTACTAAGAAACATCAAAATGATTGTTCTAAGATTCTAACAGTCACCAGCAATTCAGTTGTTTTAAAAATATCATAAGCAACATAAAATCCATTGTTTAAAAATTTTAACTCGAACCACATATCAGTTGTCTTGGCAGTGTCATAAGTATCATCAAATCATTGTTCGAACATTCTAACCATAGCTAGCAATTCATTTGTCTTAACAGTGCCCTCTGTAAATAGCATCAAACAATGTTAAAATGTTCGAATAATGTATTTCATAATACTAATAGTAATATTAAGACAACTGAATAGCTGGTTACAGTTAGAACATTCTGACAGCAACCAGCAAGCAAGCAGTATAGACCAGCACTGTAAATATCAAAGATAATCATTGAATCACGGGTATTTTCAACAGACCCAGCAAGAAATCCGTTTGCCTTCGTTTCCTCTCACAGAACCCATTTCACGATAAATATGTTTCGGTTCCCGTCTACCTCCACAAAAAGAGATACTCTGTATCCCTGAAATGATTAAAGAATGTGTTATATTAGAACAACGTAACATGCTTGATACCGACATCTGACGTGGCCATTACGTTTCCAACATATTCACAAGATATTACGTTGAACTCCAGAAAATCTCCGGAAAATCTGAGTCTTTGTCATATGATTCACACTGTGCTCCACAAACATAAAAGTCATTAAGGAGAAATACAGGAAATAACACAAAATTAATATCTAAACGTGGAACAAACGACCCTTATTATAAGAAACAAAAGGGAATCCTCAATAACCGCAGCACTTGATATTCTTTTATGCAGGACTAGAATACATTAATCTACAAACCTTTTTTCCCCATTTTTTCTGGCTATATTTCTGTGTGCCAGCATAATACCAAATATGGGGGGCGTGCACCCGATTTGATTTTATTCCTCATCGGGACTTCTACCAGCCTACGCTCAAACTGAAATTATTTTAGACAGGATTAAAGTAAATTAATCAATAAGATCTTGGGCGTGGTCAAATATAACATTCGAAATGGTTTGGTATCCTGAATCCAAAACTGTAATTAAATCTCAAATCGGTCAAAAGAAAACAGAACTGTGAGATAAACGTTTATACTTGAAAAAACAACAAAAAAACTAAATTACTTTATAAGCCGATATACCGCGGCAAAAAAATATTTGTTTGTTTGTTTTGAATTTCGCGCAAAGCTACTCAAGGGCTGTCTGCGCTAGCCGTCCCAATTTAGCAGTGTAAGACTAGAGGGAAGGTAGCTAGTCATCACCATCTACTGCCATTTCTTAGGCTACTCTTTTAACAACGAATAATATACTTGACTGTTACATTATAACGCCCCCACGGCTGAAAGAGCAAGGATGTTTGGTGA
Source organism: Tachypleus tridentatus (assembly GCF_004210375.1). Classification (NCBI taxonomy): domain Eukaryota; kingdom Metazoa; phylum Arthropoda; class Merostomata; order Xiphosura; family Limulidae; genus Tachypleus; species Tachypleus tridentatus. The sequence continues at coordinate 184,188,764 of NC_134831.1, forward strand.
GACCGGAATTCGAACTCGCGACCCTCAGATTACGAGTCGAGTACCTTAACCCACCTAGCCATGCCGAGCCGCTAAAGAGATGTACTATACAATTTTTAATATAGGTTTTGTTACAAAATTTTAACTGAGACAAAAACAATACCTCAGTAGGGTGATCAGGTCTCCAATCTCCATTACTGGGGTGCTCTGTATCCACCCAATATAAAAAGATAAATATTGTAACATGAATTTCGTAGCAGGAAGTAAAGTTAAAAGGTAAAACAAAAGCTAAAATAAATAAAAGACCATGAAATTAAGTCTTTAAACTACTGTTTATATCCCTAATTTCCTTCATACCCTGACTTCCACTGTATCAAATTGAGTTCAAATGTCTAGTTTCATTGTAAATATTGTACAGGAGACCCTTTTTCACTGAAACCTCGTAGTTCCTGCTTGCCTTCGGCAGTGAATAAGATAACGTAAGCAAAACAACTGAGCTCTACGACCGAACAGTGATGAATCTCAAAAAGGAAACTTTGAAACTTTATCATTGGTAGCTGAGCAAGCTTTTCTGGGTAAAAAAAAAACCAAAAAACTCTCAACATCAAGGAATGTGAGGCGTTAATATCAAAACCGCCAAGACACCTATAAAAAGGAGAGAATTGCATTATGGAATGTGAACATTATAATTGCTTTAGCAAACACTGTTTATACCTAAGTGGTTTCAACAACTGGAATCGATACTTCGTGACTTTTATGAATTCCAAAGGAATATTGTGTTTAAAGATTGCAAGTGTTCACTGAACTGTGGAAAGTATTATCGATAGTCATTTACATGATTTTAACAGCTATCATATGACTCACAAAACTTGTTTTTCTTCAGTAGTTTACTCAAGCGTCGAATGGTATTAATATCATAGAAGAACGTGTGTACTAGAGCTAGAGGCGGGGGGGCATACCTTTCTAGATGTTTTATTCGATTTGGTATCCAGTACATTCACACCATATTCTCTGGCCCAAAACAATCTACTTCGTTCAAATTTCTTTGTTTCAGAATTTTCGTGCAAAGCTACACAAGGATTATCGGCGCGCAAATAAACCTAATTTTAAACTGTTAGGCTAAATTTGCATATAGTAAACAAAATTAACTATCAGTTCGAGGGCTAGTCTTACCTGGTCGAATAACTGGAGCCGACTGTTACTTTCGTGACACATACACAGTGCAGAACGTGTTTTCTGTGGCAACGGGACATGAATCATGAGCTCTCTGATTTACAGCGTTGTCACGCTCACGACTGGGCCACAAAATAAAACAATTTTTTTTTCAATTATAAAAAGTTATGAATGTCCGGAAACTATGTTAAAAATTAATAACAACTATTTCTAAACCTGTAATAACTATGATGCCCACGTTGTGCTACTATGATAGTCGATGCATGTTGTTTTAATGGAATTTTGGCAGCTACATGAAAATGAATTTCAAATTTGATGAAGCGATACTTCTTGCTTGTAGCAATTTATAGGTATTTGAATCTCACTACTGATCGTAGCTTATCCTTCTCATCATGTCTGTTTTAATCTTAATCTTACTACTAATCCTGGCTTATTTTTCTAATTATGTCTGTTGTAATCTTAATTTTACTACAAATCATGGCTTATATTTCTCACGATCTCTATGTTAACATTATTCTCATTGTTGATTTGGATTTATCATTTTCATTATCTCGTTTTTTACAAGCTTATTCTCACTGAAATCTTACAAGAAAATATTGGACTAATAAATTCGTTATAACGTTAATAAACTGGCTCGCTATTTGTGAGACTTTTAAATCAAAATTTGACTTAAATGACATGAAACAAGTTAAAGTAAGGTCTGGGCCGATTACTCTATACAGATAGCTTAATTAACGTAATTTCACGTTGGTTTTTTTCTTTGGTCCAAACCAATTATCAAGTCAAATGAGGTTTCAACTAGTCCATCAATCAAAACACTGTACTGTTATAGTATATCTAAATCATAACAGATATTGAGGGACAACGCTGCAAAGGATTGCATTAACATTTACTGAAAATGTCCCTTAAGGAAGCAAAACTGTATGAAGGATAGTGTTAGATAATGTTCCCCTTCTTTCTCTTTTGATATTAAATCCATAATGACATCATTAGATGTTAATTACATTACTTTACTTTATGGGTGTAATAATTAAACTGATTAAGTACTTGTGTCTTTACATTCAAAACCTCTAATATAAAAACAACAATTGAAGTGTGCCTTATCTTAAGGGTTGTTATCCTTTCTGGGAAAACTCATAATACATAATAACCATATACACAGTTTCCAGCTACCATACAAAATTACGGTAATTAGTCTATCAACTTTGGGTGATGGATGCTAGTATACAACACACACGAAATAGATCATTTTATACGGTTGTTAGAAAACATATTTCTTTTTAATATTGCTTTCTCAAATGAAGGTCATTCTAGAAGACTCGTTTTAACAGCTAAATGTCTCATACGTCTAAAGGCAGAAAGCTCTCTTGCTACGAAGTCGAGATAAGTGGTATTATAACTATGATATTCACACATAAGATTCAAATCACTTAATGTTATCAATCAAGTTTCCGTATACTTAGAACCAAAAGATCTGGATTATCCAACAGTTTGAGGTGGTTTAAGTATTCTGTTTTTACCACACAACTATTTTCCAACATTCTAACCAATGCATTCGTTCCTTTTCCAGCCATTTTATCTATTCAACAATGTGATTTTCTTTTAGTGTCATTACCACAACCATACCTGTCCATCGGTACTAACTTCTTATATGCTTCTCCATAATTACACTAAATACAATTTGCATGGACTTTCTCGACTTATTTAAGTCTAAAATCCGCAGTTCGTTCATAACCATGTGCGTATCGCTTTGTGAACATGCATTCAGACGTTTCTGCATACTCAGCTAAGTTTGCCTTTATTACAACACTACATTGATTTTACTTTGCAACAATTCAGATACATAGTCTGCTATAAACGTATTTTAGTTACTTTTTCCTTTAGTGTGGATTTATTATTCTTTGAAATGAACTTCTTTGTTCCCACGCGTAAAACCAAATTGTGTCATACATAGAATGTTCATAACTGCTTCATATTGTGTGCACTATTATAAATACCATTACTTTATTTGTAATTTTATTAAACAAAAATACGTCTACATGAACTTGTATGTTTCGTCGCGTATTTTTTTAAAATAAACCAGAAGTTATCAATCTCACACATAATACCTCCAAGAAAGCATAGCTTAAATGTCGTGTGTGAAAAATGATAGAATAAGAAAAAAAATTCAAGAGAATGGCATAAAAACTACTACAAAGGTTTTGCAGGTCATGACTAATACACCATTATACTCTGTGTATTTGTTTTCTACAAACATCATACCTGTCCAATGATATCAGTTTCTTATCCTTTCTTTTCCATAAGACTCTTAACAACCTTATAGTTCCCACCGTTATTCTATCTCCATAATATTATTTACTTATTTATTAGTTGCTGTCCCCGCCCCTCTTGGTTCAGCGGCAAGTATACGTTCTTACAACGTTAAAAATCTATTTTCAATACCTGTAATGGGCAGAGCACAGATAGCCCATTATGTAACTTTGTGCTCAACCGCTGATTCCAATATCTAATCCTTTCTTATCCGCCCCAAGTAGTAAAGCGGTATGTCTTCTGCGGACTTCCAACATTAGAAACTGGGTTTCGACGCTCGTGGTGGGCAGAGTACAGATAGCCCGTTATATAACTTTGTGATTAACTTCAAACAAAACAAAAAATAAAAATCTTTCTCCTGCAGCTTACCTGTCCTACGATGCTAACATGTTATCCTTTCTTTCCTAATTGGTTCATCTGTCTTGTCTTCTCACTTAAACCTTTCTTTTTTCACAAAAACTTTAAAATAATAATAATAATTACTTGTCCATTAGTGCCAGTTTCTTGTCCTTTGTTGTCCACAGACACTTTAGATAGAGGAAATTGTTTTCCATCGTACACAATTTCTTGCTCTTTACTAAGTCCACTTGTTGCTTTGTCCAAATTTCTTCTGTTCCTTGAATGTACGCTTTGGTAATAACACTTCCTAAAGAATGATATCCAGTTACATCTTATGTTCATTAGCATAAGAAAGTTACAGTTTTTAATCTATATCAAATACAAGAAATAATATATTGCTTCAAACTTTCCGTTGTTTATTCAGTTAATTGAAAGAAAACAATAAAACTACTTTTAAGAACAAACAATGACGAGGCTTAGATTCTAAAGTGTGCCACAAACACAAACTTCATTTTAGTATCGAAATGCAAAAACAAACTATTTTCAAAAAATTAAATTATGAAATTTTGTAATCGTTCTATAACTTCTGTGCTTCTTTGGAAAAATACGTTTCGTTTGCACTTTAGAACAGTTCTACACAATTACTTGTTGAAACTTTTCTCTACTTGTTTATTTATCTTCTATAATGTTCGAGTGTTTTACTGAGAAATATTTATGTATATTGTGATGACGAGGAATCATCTTCAAATATATTTCTTTATTTATTTAAAACCAAAACTGAATGATTTGGCTTTTTTCATCATCAGGTTAAGAACGACCTTTTTCAAAACGTTGATACCTGTTTTGTGTTTAAACTAAAAGTTTTTTATACCCGTATCAGCCGTCTTTACTACAAATAAACATATATATTATGTACTTCCGCATAGTCTAAGCTTAAATTTATTAACCTAAAATAACACATCTGCACATCACACAACTGATACTATCACAACTTAGCTCTAAAACTGTTTGGGCCTGGCATGGCCTAGCGCGTTAAGGCTTCGTAATCTGAGGGTCGCGGGTTCGCGCCCGAGTCGCGCCAAACATGCTCGCCCTCCCAGCCGTGGGGGCGTTATAATGTTACGGTCAATCCCACTTTTCGTTGGTAAAAGAGTAGCCCAAGAGTTGGCGGTGGGTGTTGATGACTAGCTGCCTTCCCTCTAGTCTTACACTGCTAAATTAGGGACGGCTAGCACAGATAGCCCTCGAGTAGCTTTGTGCGAAATTCCAAAAACCAAACCAAACTAAAACTGTTTACACAAAATATTTAAAGGTAAATTGGAAGTTATAATATTACAGTTATGGCAAAGAACTCTTAGGATATAATTCCATCTGCGTACGCACCGTCTAGTTCATTGTTAAGCAAATCAAAACTTGATAATCAGTTACGTGACCTCAAATCGAAGTGATTGGTCATTCAGCCTAAAATAATTATCTCTGTAAATAAAGGACTTTAACCATACATTCCTTTAGTCTTTTAGTGCAAGAAACCATCTGCCATTTATTTAACCATTTATTTTACCATGTTTTATCATGAGTACTAAATGAATAGAAAATGTCCAGGAGCAACAAGTAATTCGGCAATAGCTGGAACATACAAATATTACTGATTAGAAATGGAACAAACAATTAATTCGTTAATAATTAAAAGATACAAAAATGACTGATTAGAAATGGAACATGTAATAAGATAACAAAAGAACATAAAAGAATGACTGATTACGAATGGCACAAATGATTTGATAACAATTGTAACATACAAAGATCATTGATTATTAATACAACAAGTGATTTAATAACAAAGGATAAAAACAACGTATTAGGAAAGTCAAAACCTGCGCTAGAAGAACAGTTCGTCCACTCCACATCTGAAAACTTTCGACCAAACGTGTTCAAGAAGTAAACGTGAAAACGTACAGGATCGGTACTGACCAATGAGAAATCTTGATTAAAACTCATGGTCACTAGTCGAGTTGCCTTGGACGTTATTATCACAGTACTTTCGTCAATCGCTTTCCCTATATCAAACGGTCCTGCGAAGGAACAGATAGTAAGAAACAAAATTTAATAATCATGTGCTGTCCTAATGTTTAAGTAAAGAGGAATTTAAAATTTTTCTCTCTTTCCAAAATTTCAAAAACGAGTTCACTTTAAAAGCAAAAGAACGCCTTCAAAATTAATACTTTCAGAAGTAACTGAGGGGAGTAGAACGTGTTCATTATAGTTTTACAAGTTTTCACTTTATAATTAATAAACGTTCAGTATGAAAATGGCAATTTATTTAATGCACTAAATAAAAAGGGCTCAAAATAACCATGTGTTAAGAAAGAGGAAACAACACACTTTTCTGTTTTACCAAAATCCATTGGTAAAATATGATCAGCGACATCGCAGCACGACCTTACGCTACACAGCCCGCGACACTGACCACTAGATCATGCCTGGCACTTCGAAAACATTAAGTACTACCAATATTAGTTATTGTTTGTATGTTTTATTTCTAGCTTTCAAAAAGATAACCGCCAATGCTATATAATATTCTATAGTATATTTATAATAGTGCATTCTTGTTTTATCTAACAGTAGTGTTAACTTAATGTAGGTTAATGAACTTATAATAAGCAGTATTGTGTTTTATAAAAAAAAAAATGCGATTCACGGTGAAGTAATATTTCTGAGCCTTGCGAAAATGCTTCTGTTAAATTCTATGAGCCCAAACTGGCTCGTTATGTTAATAAACTTAAATAATCCACAAACCAGTGAACGAATGTCACCCTCACTTTCTATAACAAAAACAAAATAACAGTTTTACAGTGAGACGTTATCCACAATATTACAAAAAACAAAACAAAGTAAATATGACTTCCTTAAACATTACCATGAGATCAAGTACAAACTCTTGAAACAAACTCACACCATGACTCCATGCCACATCACTCAAATCACTCAAACAAACTTACACCATGACTCTATGCCACCACACTAAAATCACTAAAACAAACTCACACCATGACTCTAAGTCCACCACACTCAAACCACTAAGGCAAATTCACATCATGACTCTATGCCACAACACTCAAACCACTAAAAAAAACTAACACCATGACGCTATTCCATCACACTTAAACCACTAAAACAAACATCATGACGCTATGCCACAACACTCAAACCAATAAAACAAACTCACACCATAACTCTATGCCATGACATTCAAATCACTAAAACAAACTCACACCATAACGATATGCCATTACACTCAAACCACTAAAACAAACTCACTCAACCATTACTTTATGCCACCACACTCAAACCACTAAAACAAACATCATGACGAAATGCCAAAACACTCAAAACACTAAAACAAACTCACACAATGACTCAATGCCACGACGTTCAAATCACTAAAACAAATTCACACTATGACTCTATGCCATCACACTCAAATCACTAAAACAAACTCACACCATGACGATATGCCATTACACTCAAACCACTAAAACAAACTCACACAACCATGACGCTATGCCACCACACTCAAACCATTAAAACAAACATCATGACGTAATGCCACCACACTCCAATCATTAAAACAAACTCACACCATGACTCTAAGCCACCGCACTCAAACCACTAAAACAAACTCACACCATGACGCAATGCCATCACACTCCAACCACTAAAACAAACAACATGACGCTATGCCACCACACTCAAATCAATAAAACAAACTCACACCATGACTCTATGCCACCACACTCAAATCACTAAAACAAATTCCCACCATGACGTTATGCCACCACACTCAAACAACTAAAACAAACATCATAACGTTATGACACCACTCTTAAATCACTAAAACACTCTCAAACCATGACTCAATGCCACCACACTCAAATCACTAAAACAAACTCACACCATGACGTTATACCACCACACTGAAACCACAAAAACAAACTAACACCATGACGCTTTGCCATCATACAAAAACCACCATAACAAACATCATGACGTTATGCCACCACACTCAAATCACTAAATCAAACTCACACCATGACTCTATGCTACGACACTCAAATCACTAAAACAAACTCACACCAACACTCTATGCCACCACAAAAAATCATTAAAACAAACTCACCCCATGACTCTATGCCACCACATTTAAGCCACTAAAACAAACTCACATAATGACTCGATCCCACCAAACTCAATTCACTAAAACAAATTCACACCATGACTCTATGCCACCACACTCAAATAAAAAAAACAAACTCACACCATGACTCTATGCCATCACACTAAAACCACTAAAACAAACTAACATCATGATTCTATACCACAACACTCAATCCACTAAAACAAGCATTATGACGCTATGCCACTACACTAAAATCAATAAAACAAACTCACACCATACCTCTATGCCACCACACTCAAACCACTAAAACAAACTCACACCATGACGCAATGCCATCACACTCCAACCACTAAAACAAACATAATGACTCTATGCCACCATACTCAACTCACTAAAACAAACTCACACCATGACGTTATACCACCACACTGAAACCACAAAAACAAACTTACACCATGACGCTTTGCCATCACACTCAAACCACTATAACAAACATCATGACGTTATGCCACCACACTCAAATCACTAAATCAAACTCACACCATGACTCTATGCTACGACACTCAAATCACTAAAACAAACTCACACCAACACTCTATGCCACCACAAAAAATCATTAAAACAAACTCACCCCATGACTCTATGCCACCACATTTAAGCCACTAAAACAAACTCACATAATGACTCGATCCCACCAAACTCAATTCACTAAAACAAATTCACACCATGACTCTATGCCACCACACTCAAATAAAAAAAACAAACTCACACCATGACTCTATGCCATCACACTAAAACCACTAAAACAAACTAACATCATGATTCTATACCACAACACTCAATCCACTAAAACAAGCATCATGACGCTATGCCACTACACTAAAATCAATAAAACAAACTCACACCATACCTCTATGCCACCACACTCAAATCACTAAAACAAATTTACACCATGGCTCTATGCTACGACACTCAAATCACTAAAACAAACTCACACCAACACTCTATGCCACCACAAAAAATCATTAAAACAAACTCACTCCATGACTCTATGCCACCAAACTTAAGCCACTAAAACAAACTCACATAATGACTCGATCCCACCACACTCAATTCACTAAAACAAACTCACACCATGACTGTATGCCACCACACTCAAATCAAAAAAACAAACTCACACCAACACTCTATGCCATCACACTAAAACCACTAAAACAAACTAACATCATGATTCTATGCCACAACACTCAAACCACTAAAACAAACTACCACCATGACTATATACCACTACACTAAAATCAATAAAACAAACTCACACCATACCTCTATGCCACCACACTCAAATCACTAAAACAAATTTACACCATGACTCTATGCAACGACGTTCCAATCACTAAAACAAACGCACACCATGACTCTATGCCATCACACTCAAACCTATAAAACAAACACCATGACGCAATGCCATCACACTCCAACCACTAAAACAAACAACATGACGCTATGCCACCACACTCAAATCAATAAAACAAACTCACACCATGACTCTATGCCACCACACTCAAATCACTAAAACAAATTCCCACCATGACGTTATGCCACCACACTCAAACAACTAAAACAAACATCATAACGTTATGACACCACTCTTAAATCAACAAAACAAACTCACACCATGAGTCTATGCCACCACACTCAAATCACTAAAACAAACACACACCATGACTCTATGCCACAATAGTCAAATCACTAAAACAAACTAACACCATGACTCTATGCCACCACACTCAAACCACTAAAACAAACTCACACCATGACTCTATGCCATCACACTCAAATCAGTAAAACAAACTCACACCATGACGATACGCCATTACACTCAAACCAGTAAAACAAATATATAACACAACCATGTCTCTATGCCACCAAACTCAAACCACTAAAACAAACACCATGAAGTAATGCCACCACACTCAAATCACAAAAACAAACTCACACCATGACTCTATGCCACCACACTCAAACCACTAAAACAAACTCACACCATGACTCTATGCCACCACACTCAAACCACTAAAACAAACTTACACCATGACTCTATGCCACCACACTCAAACCACTAAAAGAAACTCACATCATGACTCTAGGCCACAACACTCAAACCACTGAAACAAACTCACACCATGACGCAATGCCATCACACTCAAACCACTAAAACAATTTCACACCATGACGATATCCTATTACACTCAAACCACTAAAACAAACTCACACAACCATGACACTATGCCACCACACTCAAACCACTAAACACAAACAGCATGAAGATATGCCACCAAACTCAAATCACTAAAACAAACTCGCACCATGACTCTATGCCACCACACTGAAATCAATAAAACAAACTCGCACCATGACTCTATGCCACCACACTCAAATCACTAAAACAAACTCACACCATGACTCTATGCCACCACACTCAAATCACTAAAACAAACTCACACCATGACTCTATGCCACAACATTCAAATCACTAAAACAAACTCACACCATGACTTATGCCACAAACTCAACACACTAAAACAATTTCACACGATGACTCTATCCTACCACACTCAAACCACTAAAACAAACTCACACAAACATGACACTATGCCACCACACTCAAACCACAAACACAAACAGCATGACGATATGCCACCAAACTCAAATCACTAAAACAAACTCGCATCATGACCCTATGCCACCACACTCAAATCACTAAAACAAACTCACACCATGACTCTATGCCACAACACTCAAATCACTAAAACAATTTCACACCATGACTCTATGCCATTACACTCAAACCACTAAAACAAACTCACACCATGACTCTATGCCACCACACTCAAACCACTAAACACAAAACAGCATGACGTCTATGCCACCAAACTCAAATCACTAAAACAAACTCACACCATGACTCTATGCCACCACACTCAAATCACTAAAACAAACTCACACCATGACTTTATGCCACCAAACTCAAACCACTAAAACAAACTCACTCCATGACGATATTCCATTACACTCAAACCACTAAAACAAAACACACACACACATGACTGTATGCCACCACACTCAAACCACAAAAAAACAAACACCATGACGCTATGCCACCACACTAAAATCAATAAAACAAACTAACATCATGACTCTATGCCACCACACTCAAATCACTAAAACAAACTCGCACCATGACTCTATGCCACCACACTCAAATCACTAAAACAAACTCACACCATGACTCTATTTCACCACACACAAATCACTAAAACAATTTCACACCATGACGATATGCTATTACACTCAAACCACTAAAACAAACTCACACCATGACACTATGTCACCACACTCAAACCACAAACACAAAAAACAGCATGACGATATGACACCAAATTCAAATCACTAAAACAAACTCACATCATGACTCTATGCCACCACACTCGAAATCACTAAAACAAACTCACACCATGACTATGCCACCACACTCAAATCACTAAAACAAACTCACACCATGACTCTATGCCACCAAATTCAAACCACTAAAAGAAACTAACATCATGACTCTATGCCACCACACTCAAACCACTAAAACAAACATCATAACGTAATGCCACCACACTCAAATCACTAAAACAAACTCACACCATGACTCTATGCCACCACACTCAAATCACTAAAACAAACTCACACCATGACTCTATGCCACAACACTCAAAACCACTAAAACAAACTCACACCATGACGCAATGCCATCACACTCAAAACCATTAAAACAAACATCATGACGCTATGCCAACCACACTCAAATCACTAAAACAAACTCACACCATGACTCTATGCAACCACACTCAAATCACTAAAACAAACTCACACCATGACTCTATACCACAACACACAAACCACTAAAATAACTCACACCATGACGCAATGCCATCACACTCAAACCATTAAAACAAACATCATGACGCTATGCCACCACATTGAAATCAATAAAACAAACTCACACCATGACTCTATGCCACCACACTCAAATCACTAAAACAAACTCACACCATGACTCTATGCCATCACACTCAACTCACTAAAACAAACTCACACCATGACGATATGCCATTACACTCAAACCACTAAAACAATCTCACTCCATGACGATATGCCATTACACTCAAACCACTAAAACAAACTCACTCAACCATGACTCTATGCCACCACACTCAAACCACTAAAACAAACATCATGACGTAATGCCAAAACACTCAAACAACTAAAACTCACACCATGACTCTATGCAACCATACTCAAATCACTAAAACAAACTCACATCATGACTCTATGCCACAACACTCAAACCACTAAAACAAACTCACACCATGACGCAATGCCATCACACTCAAACCATTAAAACAAACATCATGACGCTATGCCAAAACACTCAAATCACTAAAACAAACTCGCACCATGACTCTATGCCACCACACTCAAATCACTAAAACAAACTCACACCATGACTCTATGCCATCACACTCAAATCACTAAAACAAACTCACACCATGACTATAAGCCACCAAACTCAAATCACTAAAACAAACTCACACCATAACGATATGCCGTTACACTCAAACCACTAAAACAAACTCACTCAACCATGACTCGATCCCACCACACTCAAACCACTAAAACAAACATCATGACGAAATGCCAAAACACTCAAATCACTAAAACAAACTCACACCATGACTCTATGCAACCATACTCAAATCACTAAAACAAACTCACATCATGACTCTATGCCACAACACTCAAACCACTAAAACAAACTCACACCATGACGCAATGCCATCACACTCAAACCATTAAAACAAACATCATGACGCTATGCCACCACACTCAAATCACTAAAACAAACTCACACCATGACTCTATGCAACCATACTCAAATCACTACAACAAACTCACATCATGACTCTATACCACAACACACAAACCACTAAAATAACTCACACCATGACGCAATGCCATCACACTCAAACCATTAAAACAAACATCATGACGCTATGCCACCACATTGAAATCAATAAAACAAACTCGCACCATGACTCTATGCCACCACACTCAAATCACTAAAACAAACTCACACCATGACTCTATGCCATCACACTCAACTCACTAAAACAAATTCACACCATGACGATATCCTATTACACTCAAACCACTAAAACAATCTCACACCATAAAGATATCCCATTACACTCAAACCACTAAAACAAACTCACTCAACCATGACTCTATGCCACCACACTCAAACCACTAAAACAAACATCATGACGTAATGCCAAAACACTCAAACAACTAAAACTCACACCATGACTCTATGCCACAACACTCAAATCAATAAAACAAACTCACACCATGACACTCTGCCATCACACTCAACTCACTAAAACAAATTCACACCATGACGATATCCCATTACACTCAAACCACTAAAACAAACTCACACAACCATGACACTATGCCACCACACTCAAACCACTAAAACAAACATCATGACGCTATGCCACCACACTCAAACCACTAAAACAAACATCATGACGCTATGCCACAACACTCAAACCAATAAAACAAACTCACACCATGACTCTATACTACCACACTCAAATCACTAAAACAAACTCACACCAATACTCTGTCCAATGACATTCAAATCACTAAAACAAACTCACACCATAACGATATGCCGTTACACTCAAACCACTAAAACAAACTCACTCAACCATGACTCTATCCCACCACACTCAAACCACTATAACAAACATCATGACGTAATGCCACCACACTCAAATCACTAAAACAAACTCACACCATGACTCTATGCAACCATACTCAAATCACTAAAACAAACTCACATCATGACTCTATGCCACAACACTCAAACCACTAAAACAAACTCACACCATGACGCAATGCCATCACACTCAAACCATTAAAACAAACATCATGACGCTATGCCACCACATTGAAATCAATAAAACAAACTCACACCATGACTCTATGCCACCACACTCAAATCACTAAAACAAACTCACACCATGACTCTATGCCATTACACTCAAACCACTAAAACAAACTGACTCAACCATGACTCTCTCCCACCACACTCAAACCACTAAAACAAACATCATGACGTAATGCCACCACACTCAAATCACTAAAACAAACTCTTACCATGAATCTATGCCACCACAATCAAATCACTAACAGAAACTCACATCATGACTCAATGCCACCACAATGAAACCCCTAAAATAACTCACACAACCATGACGCTATGCCACCGCATTCAAACCACTAAAACAAACATCATGACGTAATGCCACCACACTCAAAACACTAAAACAAACTCACGTCATGACTCTATGCCACAACACTCAAAACACAAAAACAAACTAACACCATGACGCTATTCCATCACAGTCAAACCACTAAAACAAACATCATGACGCTATGCCACAACACTCAAACCAATAAAACAAACTCACACCATGACTCTATACCACCACACTCAAATCACTAAAACAAACTCACACCAAATCTCTGTGCCATGACATTCAAATCACTGAAACAAACTCACACCATAACGATATGCCATTACACTAAAACCACTAAAACAAAGTCACTCAACCATGACTCTATGCCACCACACTCAAACAACTAAAACAAACATCATGACGTAATGCCACCACACTCAAATCACTAAAACAAACTCACACCATGTGTCTATGCCACCACACTCAAACCACTAACAGAAACTCACATCATGACTCTATGCCACCACAATCAAACCACTAAAACAAACTCACACCATGACACAATGCCATCACACTCAAACCATTAAAACAAACATCATGACGCTATGCCACCACATTGAAATCAATAAAACAAACTCGCACCATGACTCTATGTCACCACACTCAAATCACTAAAACAAACTCACACCATGACTCTATGCCATTACACTCAAACCACTAAAACAAACTGACTCAACCATGACTCTCTCCACCACACTCAAACCACTAAAACAAACATCATGACGTAATGCCACCACACTCAAATCACTAAAACAAACTCACACCATGAATCTATGCCACCACACTCAAATCACTAACAGAAACTCACATCATGACTCTATGCCACCACAATCAAACCCCTAATATAACTCACACAACCATGACGCTATGCCACCGCATTCAAACCACTAAAACAAACATCATGACGTAATGCCACCACACTCAAAACACTAAAACAAACTCACGTCATGACTCTGTGCCACAACACTCAAACCACTAAAACAAACTAACACCATGACGCTATTCCATCACACTCAAACCACTAAAACAAACATCATGACGCTATGCCACCACACTGAAATCAATAAAACAAACTCGCACCATGACACTATGCCACCACACTCAAATAACTAAAACAAACTCACACCATTACTCTATCCCACAATAATCAAATCACTAAAACAAACTCACACCATGACACTATTTCATCAAACTCAACACACTAAAACAATTTCACACCATGACGATATCCTATTACACTCAAACCACTAAAACAAACTCACACAAACATGACACTATGCCACCACACTCAAACCACAAACACAAACAGCATGACGATATGCCACCAAACTCAAATCACTAAAACAAACTCGCACCATGACTCTATGCCACCACACTCAAATCACTAAAACAAACACACACCATGACTGTAAGCCACCAAACTCAACTCACTAAAACAATTTCACACCATGACGATATCCTATTACACTCAAACCACTAAAACAAACTCACACAAACATGACACTGTGCCACCACTTTCAAACCACAAATACAAACAGCATGACGCTATGCCACCACACTGAAATCAATAAAACAAACTCGCACCATGACTCTATGCCACCACACTCAAATCACTAAAACAAACTCACAGCATTACTCTATCCCACAATAATCAAATCACTAAAACAAACTCATACCATGACACTATTCCATCAAACACAACTCACTAAAACAATTTCACACCATGACGATATCCTATTACACTCAAACCACTAAAACAAACTCACACAAACATGACACTATGTCACCACACTCAAACCACAAACACAAACAGCATGACGATATGCCACCAAACTCAAATCACTAAAGCAAACTCACACCAAGACTCTGTCCAATGACATTCAAATCACTAAAACAAACTCACACCATAACGATATGCCATTACACTCAAACCACTAAAATAAACTCACTCAACCATGACTCTATCCCACCACACTCAAACCACTAAAACAAACATCATGACGAAATGCTAAAACACTCAAACCACTAAAACAAGCATCATGACGTAATGCCACCACACTCAAATCACTAAAACAAACTCACACCATGACTCTATGCAACCATACTCAAATCACTAAGACAAACTCACATCATGACTCTATGCCACAACACTCAAACTACTAAACAAACTCACATCATGACGCTATGCCACCACATTGAAATCAATAAAACAAACTCGCACCATGACTCTATGCCACCACACTCAAATCACTAAAACAAACTCACAGCATGACTCTATGCCATTACACTCAAACCACTAAAACAAACTGACTCAACCATGACTCTCTCCCACCACACTCAAACCACTAAAACAAACATCATGACGTAATGCCACCACACTCAAATCACTAAAACAAACTCACACCATGAATCTATGCCACCACACTCAAATCACTAACAGAGACTCACATCATGACTCTATGCCACCACAATCAAACCCCTAATATAACTCACACAACCATGACGCTATGCCACCGCATTCAAACCACTAAAACAAACATCATGACGTAATGCCACCACACTCAAAACACTAAAACAAACTCACGTCATGACTCTGTGCCACAACACTCAAACCACTAAAACAAACTAACACCATGACGCTATTCCATCACACTCAAACCACTAAAACAAACATCATGACGCTATGCCACAACACTCAAACCAATAAAACAAACTCACACCATGACTCTATACCACCACACTCAAATCACTAAAACAAACTCACACCATTACTCTATCCCACAATAATCAAATCACTAAAACAAACTCACACCATGACACTATTTCATCAAACTCAACTCACTAAAACAATTTCACACCATGACGAAATCCTATTACACTCAAACCACTAAAACAAACTCACACAAATATGACACTATGCCACCACACTCAAACCACAAACACAAAAAGCATGATGATATGCCACCAAACTCAAATCACTAAAACAAACTCGCACCACGACTCTATGCCACCACACTCAAATCACTAAAACAATCTCACACCATGACTGTAAGCCACCAAACACAAATCAATAAAACAAACTCACACCATGACTGTAAGCCACCAATCTCAAATCAATAAAACAAACTCACACCATGACACTCTGCCATCACACTCAACTCACTAAAACAAATTCACACCATGACGATATCCTATTACACTCAAACCACTAAAACAAACTCACACCATAAAGATATCCCATTACACTCAAACCACTAAAACAAACATCATGACGTAATGCCAAAACACAAAAACCACTAAAACTCACACCATGACTCTATGCCACCACAATCAAATCACTAAAACAAACTCACACCATGACTGTAAGCCACCAAATTCAAATCAATAAAACAAACTCACACCATGACACTCTGAAATCACACTCAACTCACTAAAACAAATTCACACCATGACGATATCCTATTACACTCAAACAACTAAAACAAACTCACACAACCATGACACTATGCCACCACACTCAAACCACTAAAACAAACATCATGACGCTATGCCATAACACTCAAACCAATAAAACAAACTCACACCATGACTCTATGCCACCACACTCAAATCACTAAAACAAACTCACACCATGACTCTATGCCATTACACTCAAACCACTAAAACAAACTGACTCAACCATGACTCTCTCCCACTACACTCAAACCACTAAAACAAACATCATGACGTAATGCCACCACACTCAAATCATTAAAACAAACTCACACCATGAATTTATGCCACCACACTCAAATCACTAACAGAAACTCACATCATGACTCTATGCCACCACAATCAAACCCCTAATATAACTCACACAACCATGACGCTATGCCACCGCATTCAAACCACTAAAACAAACATCATGACGTAATGCCACCACACTCAAAACACTAAAACAAACTCACGTCATGACTCTGAGCCACAACACTCAAACCACTAAAACAAACTAACACCATGACGCTATTCCATCACACTCAAACCACTAAAACAAACATCATGACGCTATGCCACCACACTGAAATCAATAAAACAAACTCGCACCATGACTCTATGCCACCACACTCAAATAACTAAAACAAACTCACACCATTACTCTATCCCACAATAATCAAATCACTAAAACAAACTCACACCATGACACTATTTCATCAAACTCAACACACTAAAACAATTTCACACCATGACGATATCCTATTACACTCAAACCACTAAAACAAACTCACACAAACATGACACTATGCTACCACACTCAAACCACAAACACAAACAGCATGACTCTATGCCACCAAACTCAAATCACTAAAACAAACTCGCACCATGACTCTATGCCACCACACTCAAATCACTAAAACAAACTCACACCATGACTGTAAGCCACCAAACTCAACTCACTAAAACAATTTCACACCATGACGATATCCTATTACACTCAAACCACTAAAACAAACTCACACAAACAAGACACTATGCCACCAAACTCAAACCACAAATACAAACAGCATGACGCTATGCCACCACACTGAAATCAATAAAACAAACTCGCACCATGACTCTATGCCACCACACTCAAATCACTAAAACAAACTCACAGCATTACTCTATCCCACAATAATCAAATCACTAAAACAAACTCACACCATGACACTATTCCATCAAACACAACTCACTAAAACAATTTCACACCATGACGATATCCTATTACACTCAAACCACTAAAACAAACTCACACAAACATAACACTATGTCACCACACTCAAACTACAAACACAAACAGCATGACGATATGCCACCAAACTCAAATCACTAAAACAAACTCGCATCATGACTCTATGCCACCACACTCGAATCACTAAAACAAACTCACACCATGACTGTAAGCCACCAAACTCAAATAAATAAAACAAACTCACACCATGACACTCTGCCATCACACTCAACTCACTAAAACAAATTCATACCATGACGATATCCTATTACACTCAAACCACTAAAACAATCTCACACCATAAAGATATCCCATTACACTCAAACCACTAAAACAAACTCACTCAACCATGACTCTATCCCACCACACTCAAACCACTAAAACAAACATCATGACGTAATGCCAAAACACTCAAACCACTAAAACTCACACCATGACTCTATGCCACCACACTCAAATCACTAAAACAAACTCACACCATGACTGTAAGCCACCAAACTCAAATCAATAAAACAAACTCACACCATGACACTCTGCCATCACACTCAACTCACTAAAACAAATTCACACCATGACGATATCCTATTACACTCAAACCACTAAAACAAACTCACACAACCATGACACTATGCCACCACACTCAAACCACTAAAACAAACATCATGACGCTATGCCACAACACTCAAACCAATAAAACAAACTCACACCATGACTCTATACCACCACACTCAAATCACTAAAGCAAACTCACACCAAGACTCTGTCCAATGACATTCAAATCACTAAAACAAACTCACACCATAACGATATGCCATTACACTCAAACCACTAAAATAAACTCACTCAACCATGACTCTATCCCACCACACTCAAACCACTAAAACAAACATCATGACGAAATGCCAAAACACTCAAACCACTAAAACAAGCATCATGACGTAATGCCACCACACTCAAATCACTAAAACAAACTCACACCATGACTCTATGCAACCATACTCAAATCACTAAGACAAACTCACATCATGACTCTATGCCACAACACTCAAACCACTAAAACAAACTCACATCATGACGCTATGCCACCACATTGAAATCAATAAAACAAACTCGCACCATGACTCTATGCCACCACACTCAAATCACTAAAACAAACTCACAGCATGACTCTATGCCATTACACTCAAACCACTAAAACAAACTGACTCAACCATGACTCTCTCCCACCACACTCAAACCACTAAAACAAACATCATGACGTAATGCCACCACACTCAAATCACTAAAACAAACTCACACCATGAATCTATGCCACCACACTCAAATCACTAACAGAAACTCACATCATGACTCTATGCCACCACAATCAAACCCCTAATATAACTCACACAACCATGACGCTATGCCACCGCATTCAAACCACTAAAACAAACATCATGACTTAATGCCACCACACTCAAAACACTAAAACAAACTCACGTCATGACTCTGTGCCACAACACTCAAACCACTAAAACAAACTAACACCATTACGCTATTCCATCACACTCAAACCACTAAAACAAACATCATGACGCTATGCCACAACACTCAAACCAATAAAACAAACTCACACCATGACTCTATACCACCACACTCAAATCACTAAAACAAACTCACACCATTACTCTATCCCACAATAATCAAATCACTAAAACAAACTCACACCATGACACTATTTCATCAAACTCAACTCACTAAAACAATTTCACACCATGACGAAATCCTATTACACTCAAACCACTAAAACAAACTCACACAAACATGACACTATGCCACCACACTCAAACCACAAACACAAAAAGCATGATGATATGCCACCAAACTCAAATCACTAAAACAAACTCGCACCATGACTCTATGCCACCACACTCAAATCACTAAAACAATCTCACACCATGACTGTAAGCCACCAAACTCAAATCAATAAAACAAACTCACACCATGACTGTAAGCCACCAATCTCAAATCAATAAAACAAACTTACACCATGACACTCTGCCATCACACTCAACTCACTAAAACAAATTCACACCATGACGATATCCTATTACACTCAAACCACTAAAACAAACTCACACAACCATGACACTATGCCACCACACTCAAACCACTAAAACAAACATCATGACGCTATGCCATAACACTCAAACCAATTAAACAAACTCACACCATGACTCTATGCCACCACACTCAAATCACTAAAACAAACTCACACCAGTACTCTGTCCAATGACATTCAAATCACTAAAACAAACTCACACCATAACGATATGCCATTACACTCAAACCACCAAAACAAACTCACTCAACCATGACTCTATCCCACCACACTCAAACCACTATAACAAACATCATGACGTAATGCCACCACACTCAAATCACTAAAACAAACTCATACCATGACTCTATGCAACCATACTCAAATCACTAAAACAAACTCACATCATGACTCTATGCCACAACATTCAAACCACTAAAACAAACTCACACCATGACGCAATGCCATCACACTCAAACCATTAAAACAAACATCATGACGCTATCCCACCACATTGAAATCAATAAAACAAACTCGCACCATGACTCTATGCCATTACACTCAAACCACTAAAACAAACTGACTCAACCATGAATCTCTCCCACCACACTCAAACCACTAAAACAAACATCATGACGTAATGCCACCACACTCAAATCACTAAAACAAACTCACACCATGAATCTATGCCACCACACTCAAATCACTAAAAGTAACTCACACCATGACGTTATGCCACCACACTCAAACCACTAAAACAAACTCACACCATGACTCTATGCCACCACACTCAATCCATTAAAATAAACTCTCACCATGACGCTATGCCATTACACTCAAACCACAAAAACAAACATCATGACGCTATGCCACCACACTCAAACCACTAAAACAAACATCATGACGCTATGTCACCACACTCAAATCACTAAAGCTATCTCACACCATGACGCTGTGCCACCACACTCAAACCACTAAAACAAACTCACATCATGACGTTATGCCACCACACACAAATCACTAAAACAATCTCACACCATGACTCTAAGCCACCACACTCAAACCACTAAAACAAACATAATAACGTTATGCCACCACACACAAATCACTAAAACAAACTCGCACCATGACTTTATGCCACCACACTCAAACCACAAAAACAAACATCATGACGTTATTCCACCACACTCAAATCACTAAAACAAATTCACACCATGACGCTATGCCACCACACTCAAACCACCAAAACAAACTCACAGAACCGTGACTCTATGCCACCACATTCAAACCACTAAAACAAACTCACACCATGACGCTATGCCACCACACTCAAATCACTAAACAAACTCACACCATGACGCTATGCCACCACACGCAAACCACTAAAACAATATCACATCATGACTTTATGCCACAACACTCAAATCACTAAAGCAATCTCACACCATGACGCTGTGCCACCACACTCAAACCACTAAAACAAACTCACATCATGACGTTATGCCACCACACACAAATCACTAAAACAATCTCACACCATGACTCTAAGCCACCACACTCAAACCACTAAAACAAACATAGTAACGTTATGCCACCACACACAAATCACTAAAACAAACTCGCACCATGACTTTATGCCACCACACTCAAACCACAAAAACAAACATCATGACGTTATTCCACCACACTCAAATCACTAAAACAAATTCACACCATGACGTAATGCCACCACACTCAAATCACTAAAACAAACTCACACCATGAATCTATGCCACCACACTCAAATCACTAAAAGTAACTCACACCATGACGTTATGCCACCACACTCAAACCACTAAAACAAACTCACACCATGACTCTATGCCACCACACTCAATCCATTAAAATAAACTCTCACCATGACGCTATGCCACCACACTCAAACCACAAAAACAAACATCATGACGCTATGCCACCACACTCAAACCACAAAAACAAACATCATGACGCTATGCCACCACACTCAAATCACTAAACAAACTCACACCATGACGCTATGCCACCACACGCAAACCACTAAAACAATATCACATCATGACTTTATGCCACAACACTCAAATCACTAAAGCAATCTCACACCATGACGCTGTGCCACCACACTCAAACCACTAAAACAAACTCACATCATGACGTTATGCCACCCCACACAAATCACTAAAACAATCTCACACCATGACTATAAACCACCACACTCAAACCACTAAAAGAATCTCACACCATGACTCTAAGCCACCACACTCAAACCACTAAAACAAACATAATAACGTTATGCCACCACACACAAATCACTAAAACAAACTCGCACCATGACTTTATGCCACCACACTCAAACCACAAAAACAAACATCATGACGTTATTCCACCACACTCAAATCACTAAAACAAATTCACACCATGACGCTATGCCACCACACTCAAACCACCAAAATAAACTCACAGAACCGTGACTCTATGCCACCACATTCAAACCACTAAAACAAACTCACACCATGACGCTATGCCACCACACGCAAACCACTAAAACAATATCACATCATGACTTTATGCCACAACACTCAAATCACTAAAGCAATATCACACCATGACGCTGTGCCACCACACTCAAACCACTAAAACAAACTCACATCATGACGTTATGCCACCACACACAAATCACTAAAACAATCTCACACCATGACTCTAAGCCACTACACTCAAACCACTAAAACAAACATAATAACGTTATGCCACCACACACAAATCACTAAAACAAACTCGCACCATGACTTTATGCCACCACACTCAAACCACAAAAACAAACATCATGACGTTATTCCACCACACTCAAATCACTAAAACAAATTCACACCATAACGCTATGCCACCACACTCAAACCACCAAAACAAACTCACAGAACCGTGACTCTATGCCACCACATTCAAACCACTAAAACAAACTCACACCATGACGCTATGCCACCACACTCAAACCACGAAAACAAACTCACACAACAATGACTCTATGCCACCACATTCAAACCACTAAAACAAACTCACACAACCATGACTCTATGCCACCACATTCAAACCACTAAAACAAACTCACATGTCTTCCATTCCATCAATGCGTTACCTGCGTTGTGTCTTATTATGATAACAAAGTTTCTTGAATATCCAATTCATTATAATGGTTATTAGACTACGAATATCCAATTTAATATGGTAGTTCCTAAACAACGAATACTTAGTTCAATACTGTAGTTCTTGGACAACGAATATCCAGTTCAATATAGTAGTTCTTAGACTACGAATATCCAATTCAATATGGCAGTTCCTGGACTACAAGTCTTCAGTTCACTATAGTAGTTCTTGAACTACGGATATCCAATTCAATATAATATTTCTTGGACTACCTTTTAACATCTTGGTTCCAGTTGAGTTAGATTAATACCCTACACGGAAATACATCGCGTGATTTTCACAAAAAGTTAGTTGGGTTAGAACGTATTCATAAATACAATTTATGCTTTTCCAGTAGTTTTCGTGCATTGAAAATTTAAGGGAAGGGTCAATTTGTATAGAAACCAAAGAAACAATTACTTTTAGTCTCGAAATTTAACTATGTCAACAACAGTGTTCTTGTTCTTTCAAGGAGGGACCAGTTGTGATTTAGTAGTCAACCAATCAGGTCTGAGAATCCGAACACTCTGGCTCCCACTCTGTGGCTGTAAAAACGCGCTCCGCATTTTAGGGTGTTGGTGTGTTGTAAAAGTTACGGACAAGTGCCAGCCAGTATTGGGTCAAATAAGATTAGCCAAAAAGATGGCAGTAAGTGCTAGTCACAAGATGGCGTTTTTTACACTCTCAGTTCAGCATCAGGAGCTGCAGGGAGATAGTCTGTTTTTTTGGTTTTGTTGTTGTTTTGTGATTTTGCATAAAAATTCTATAACTAACAAAGAATATTTCAACGATCTGTTAGGCCGTTGGTGGTATATTATTTACCACTTCGTGATATGAAGCTTGTAATTCTGTTAATAACTATTTTATCATTAGCGATTTCGACTTAGTATTAAAATAATATAAGCTAAAACGAACAGTTATTATTATAAATAGATCATGCTGAGGTTAATTGCTTAAGCTGAGGTTAAAAATGAATAGTTATTATTATAAATAGATCATGCTGAGGTTAATTAAGCTGTACGAATAGTTATTATTATAAATAGATCATGCTGAGGTTAATTAAGCTGTACGAATAGTTATTATTATAAATAGATCATGCTGAGGTTAATTAAGCTGTACGAATAATTATTATTATAAATATATCATGTTGAGGTTAATTAAACTGTACGAATAGTTATTATTATAAATAGATCATGCTGAGGTTAATCAAGAAAGAAATATTTAGTTCCAAGTTCTTGAAATTCTACTTTGAGAAAACAATAAATGTTTAGATTTTTAAAAATATTTTACTTAAAAATAAGTAATACAAGTGCTTCAACTTGACTTATCTTGTTCAAATTCCTGTTGACGTCATGGTCGATCTATACAGGGTGAGCCAAAAGTAGGTGGACAGCATTTGGAATAGGTTTATGTATCGGTTATATTAATGCAATTGTATATTATAACTACGTTGCAACTATATTAGTTGTGTTATATAATTACAATTTTATAATTACATTTGTTTTAATTTAATCTGTTTTCTTTTTTTAGATTGTTAATAGAACCCATAATGTCAAATACTTTAAATACAGATAAAAGAATATGGTGTTAAAAGGGTATTGGAAATCTCAAAATACTGAAACCGTAAGGAGAAAGTGGGTTGAAACATTTGATACTCCAGCTCCAAAAAGACAAACCATTTACCGTATCCGCGACAAATTCGACGCCACTGGCTCAATCCTTAATGCTGCTAAAACTGGTCGACCCAAAACAGTCTGTACAGAGAATAATAAGCAACGTGTTGCTGATGCATTTGTTCAAAGTCCAAAAAAATCCACCAGAAGAGCTTATATGGAATTGAACATACTACAAACCTCTATTAGGCGAATTATAACGCAAATTGAGTTGAAACCCTATCGACCACAACTAATTCATGGCTTATTGGAGGATGATCTAGACAGGCGACTGCAATTTAGTGAAATTATGCTGAACAAGATTGAAGAAATCCCAGGAATTTTAGATAACATTGTGTGGAGTGATGAAGCTTCTTTTAAATTATCCGGTCATGTCAATAGACATAATTGTGTTTACTGGTATAGTGAGAACATGCATTTAACATTAGAACAACAGCTAAATCAGCCTGGTGTCAATGTTTGGGGTGGTATTTCAAGTTCTGGTGTTTATGGACCATTTTTTTGACGGAACAATTACAGGAGATAAGTATCTCGAAATTCTAAGGAATCAAGTTGTTCCCAGTTACAGCAACAACCTAATTTACATGACTTTTATTTTCAACAAGATGGGGCCCTCCACATTATTCCAAAGGAGTTCGTGAGTATCTTGATGAAACATTTCCATTGAAATGAATTGGTCGAAGAGGTCCAATCGATTGGCCGGCACGTTCACCGGACTTGACCCCTAAGGATGTTTTCTTTTGGGGAGTACTCAAGGAAAAAGTTTATAGTCAAAAACCAAGAAGTGTCGGTGATTTAAAAATTTACATAAGAGATGCATTTCAAGAAATTAATGCCCGGAGTGACTTGTGCAAAAATGGTTGTCGAAGCGTAAAAGGTAGACTTCAAAGCTGTGTAAATCAAGAAGGAAATCAATTTGAGCATTTGCGTTAATAAATAACATTTTATTTTCATTAATATAATTGTCTTATTACATATAGTTGTACGTATACGTGATCTCTAAATAAATGTTTTTTTACTGTCCACCTACTTTTGGCTCACCCTGTATAAAGCAGTTATAAAGTTACAGGAAAGAAAGTAAAATTTTGTTTTAAGATTCGCCCTAGACGTCCCTAATTTATCAGTGTAACATTAGAGGGAAGGCGACTAGTTATCAACACCCACCGCCACCTCTTTAGTGATTCTTTAACCTACGAATAGTGGGATTGACTGTAACATAATAACGTCCCCACGTCTGGAAGTGCGAGCATGTTTGGTTGGATGGGGACTCGAACCTGCGACCCTCATATTGCTTGTCAAACGCTTTAATCACCTGGCCATGACCGACCGTTGTTTTGAGAATAGTTATATAAACACATATATCTCGTTACCTGTAGAATCCAGTAATTTCGAACTATGCATGGGATATTAAACATTGAAAATAACTATTTTCTTTACACAGCACACGTAGATATAGCATGTATGTACTTCCAACGTTTTGTTTTTTTCATTTTGTTGTTTCGCGGGTTTGGATCCTCGTGTAGCTTTGCGCGAAATTCAAAACAAACCATTTTGTTTGTTTTTTTTTCTCATCTTAATGTTCGTATTATTGATTTTAGTTTATAATACAGGTGATGTTTATATAGAGATAAGCAAAAGCAGAACCAAATGTATAGTTGTAGACTTGATGAAAAACAACTTTATAAACTTAATGATAGTAACTCCGAGTCTACACTGTTGCCCTTGGCTATATATTAGATTGTCTAGTCTATCTGCACGTTTCTATTGCTTTACTACTGCTGGTACGCATGCACGTGTTCTCACACAGAACCTGGCCTGATCGACATTATTTGTTTCCAAAAATACATTCCACAATTTTGTTAAAAGTCATCTCTCCGAACTATACGTATTTTCTGATTTATTTAATATACCAATGTCGGAACAAAACAATTTATTCAGTGATTTTTTTTCAATATATTTTAGCAGTGTTTTTTTCCTCTTCAGGTTCTTTTTAATTTTTATGTTAAACAGAAGTCAAAGCACGTGGATCGTGAAAAAGGTATCTTTATAAAACAAACGCATTACAAGTGTCACCGCAAGACGTACCGTACTTAATAAATTTAATAAAACCTCGTGTTTTACTGCATATATATTTTATACTACATTCATCGAAGGAATTTCATTAAAAACTCTCCAGCCAAGGGTGCTTAAGAATATTTCAGTTCTATATTTCTATTTGTTTTCTTTCTGAATTTCGCGCAAAGCGATACGAGAGCTATCTGTGCTAGCCGTCCCTAATTTAGCAGTGTAAGACTAGAGAGAAGGCAGCTAATCATCACCAGTCACCGTCAACTCTTGGGCTACTCTTTTACCAACGAATAATGGGATTTACCGTCACATTATAACGCCCCCACGGCTGAAAGGGCGAGCATGTTTGGTGCGACAGGGATTTGAATCCGCGACCCTCAGATTACTAGTTAAGGGCTTTAAAGACCTGGCCATGCCAAGCCCTATATTTCTGTCTGTCATAAATCACTGTCCGAGATCCTTTTCATGAATATTAAATATTAAAACCTGTTACGTGACATTATGTGTTTTTTCATCAGAATTCGATTGAAGTAACATGAAAGAAACAAACAAACCAATCTAATATTATTTCAAATATTTTGCTTCACATATAAAAATAATTTTAGGATATTTAATAACATACCGCTGGTACGCTTGTATGTTTATAGAACATTTTCTACACGACTTGAATTACCGATCGTTTTAAAGTAGTTTCACCTTTCTAGGACTAAAATTTCAATTTGATTTTCTCTATTGCTGCTTCCTCAAGACAACATATACCCTTTACAAAGTGTTATCTACATTTTTAACATTTTTATCAGAAAAAACAACATCTTCTTACTATACTTTCTGCACAAAAATATATAGAAATGGGTAGAAAGACATATCCTGGCACATGTTGTGTAACATTACCACTGAAGCTAATTTACATATTTTAATAATAAAGAAATACAAAAGAAATATGTTATGTTCCTAATAACAGTTTTCTGAAAATGGATCCAGACTTTGATGGGACATGAATAATTAGTCTGAAATAAGCGAAACTCTGAAAATTAATTCAAATAAATTCTAAATTTTTATTTTACTTTTTTTACATTTAAATGTTATATGTTACCTTAAGGTGGTTTGGTCTATAGTTTTAAGATGAAAATGGTTGTTATTTTAAGCTGTAAAAAGTTAGTTTCAATTTGTGTCGTGGATCTGATTACATATCGTTAAAATTGTACCTGTACAATATTACAGTACCTTCTACAAACACTGAAAGATAATAGATAACTTATCCTCTGATCCTCTTTTAATAGTAATTAGTTCTACAGAGCTTTAACCTCTAACCTGTAATAGAAAAAACTAAAGTGTAGATACAGCTGTTTCTAGGTCACGTGACTTAGTCTTACGTCACTCGAATTTTGAATACATAAACATAGTTTTATCACAGTTTCTGACAAATCCTTTACATAAACATGGCTTAATCCTAATTTGTAACAAATCCTGTATGTAAACTTGATCGTAATTCCTCGAACTCCGAAAATAAACTTTACTTGATCGTAGTTTCTGCAGGCCCAATCCCATATACATATATATATATTTGATTTAACTCTAATTCTACCAATACTATAAATAAACCTGATTTATTGCTAATTCTATCAATACTGGACAAAAAATTAATTTAAACCAGTTTCTCGAATTATATATATATTAACATGATTTAACCCTAAATCCTCGACCCTTGTTTTTATAAACAAAATTTAAGCTCTCTAATCCTATACACAAGTAAGATTGCCGACAGTTTTTAAACTTACCGATTGTAAGTTTGAGGGGATCCCTAATCTTGCTGTCATTTGTAACCGTAACCTTTAGGTAGTACCTATAGCCCCACTTGTCTATTCTGAGGTCGTTAAATAAAAACTCGTTCTTTCCATTTTGCTGAATTATTTGTTTCTCTCCAAGCAGATTTGCGTTGTAAATATCGTTATACAGAAAATCTACATTCGCTTTCCACGTGCCATTCTGTAAACAGACATAAAAAGAAAACACTCGCGTTAGAACTACACGTGCACTGTTCGTTTCCGCACATTAGTAAGAATATATATAAGAAAAAAATGTAATATTTATAGCGATATTTTTACGTTTACTATTTATTAAAACACTTTGCCTTACTTAGTTTATATCATTACTTTAACTTCGGATATACACCCAAGGCTACAACAGCGCCACTTACCGTAGAAATACCGAATTATGAACGAAGGAAAGACAGCTAGTCAATATCACCCATCCTTTACTTGAACTACACTCTTCTGACAGAATCGTGGATTTGACGGTCACCCTTACAACGCATTCATAGTCGCAAAATGTGAAGGGTTATTTATTATTTAACTATTTTGGTGATAGTGGAACGCGAACCTTGAACCTGCAGATTCATGGTCTGGCACACTAACCACGCTCAGCCTACGAAAAATGTACAAGCGAAGGCCCTAAAGTTCAAAGCGCGTGTTTTGTTTTGTTTTTGCGGCAAAGATGTATGAACCATGAACCTTCGAGTTCGTAGTCCGAGCACATTAATCACTAGAGCCTCACAAACTCGTAAGATAAACGGAGGTTTAGAATGTCAAGAACGTGTGTTGTATAAAATAATAAACACGTTTTTTAAAGCTCAAAATAATAATAATGTTCGTATTTTAATCACCTACCAAACGTCACAGTAAACAACTTATTCGAAACAGCATATTTCCAAGTTACTTTTAAACGCTCAGTTATTACGTTTTGCCTTAATTATGATGCTCTAATGTGTTCAGTGTCTTGATGTTATCTTCCAATCATCCCGTCGCATCAAACATGCTCGCTCTTACAACCGTAGGACGTTATTATGTTATAGTAAATCCCACTATTCATTGGTCAAAGAGTAGCCTAAGAGGTGGCGGTGGGTGGTGATGAGTAGCTGCCTTTCTTCTAGTTTTACACTGCTAAATTACAAACGGTTAGCGCAGATAGTCCTCGTGTAGCTTTGCGCGAAATTCAAAACAAACAAACCAAATATAAACCGTGGGTCCAAGTCGAATGAAAGAACTTAATCAAGGACATCCCGATCTCTTTGACATACCATCTAAATTGGAGATTACTCATTTGATATAAACGGGGCAAAACAGTGTAGTTATATACAAAAACGGTGAGTGGAATCATATAAAAGAATTCGTTAATTTCAATATTTTGTGGAATTGACGACACACTGAACCCCCAAGAGTTGACGGTGGGTGATGATGAGTAGCTGCTTTCCCTTTGTCTTACACTGTTAACTTAGGGACGGCTGGCGTAGATAACCCTCGTGTAGCTTTGCGCAAAATTAAACAAACAAACATTACAAGTTCTGGAAAAATGTTCGCATTTCATCCAAAGCAAAAAAATCCGTAATCCCAGTGTACAACTGTAAACTATTTTGTCGAGTTCGTACTTTCAACGTGGAGAAATAGTTGTTTTTTGGAGAATAATTTCCGTGAATTCACAGCTCGTCGTTGCTGCCTGGAAGAGTGGAGAGAAAGCAGGCCTTATATAGTGGTAGGTCCGGCACGGCCATGAGATCGGTTAGGGCGCTAAGTTCGAAAACAAACTTTTTTTGGCAAGATTGACAGCTTAATGCCCTAAAATTCGGTGTTCGAGCCCTTCGAAGGGAGCAGCGCAGCTATCCAATTGTCCAGTTTAATAAGGAAAAAAACAACATTTATCTAAGAAGGCTTTATAATAATTACAGGAATAAAACTGATATTTATGCTTGTAAGCGTTCACCTATACACGTCATTGTAGCTTCTAAAGATATTTACTTTGAGGTTTTACAATTTTCGATTTCTTGAATTTCGTGAAAATACAGTTAACTTCAGTTCTGACTGTGTGGCTAAGCCTTAGTTGTCTTTTGCTGTTCATCATCATCATTCATTATCTCTTCTTCAAAGCTGAAGGTTCTGCAATGTGGAACATTTAAAAACTCTGTCATGTTTCAGTCAAATTTAATTATAATAATATAAACCAAAACAAAAGACGATCTCGGACAATATGTCTTGTTGATAAAACGACTAAGGTCAACAGTTAATCCGACCATTTGAGATGTAAAATTTTAAGGGGTATATTAAAGATACTTCGATAACTAACATTTGTGGAACCAAAGATTCGATCATCCAATCTGAGCCTTTGTATAATAGAATGTAACAGGATCTCTCAATACGTAAGTTGTAGTCCCCCAGAGAATCAGCGTAAGTTTACGGACATGTAACGCTAAACTCTGAGGTTCAGCTTCCCACAGTTGGCATAGCGCAAGTAACCCATTTTGTTACTTTATGCTAAAAAAAACAAACAAAACACAAGTTGTAACTCTATCATCCTTGTTATAGAGGCTTTGTAAATAAAACAAACAGAATCTTGTGAACAAACATTCAACAATTCTTTTCACAATAATTTGACAACCCTTTCTTCTCAGTGTATTGTATATTATTAGAAATTTAAAGTTGGTCCCTAAGTTATCATACGACGACCATGTTTCAGGTGTTGTAACTAGTCCTAATGTAATATTCAGTTTAGGTTCAAAAAAGTAACTTATAAACACTGACGCCAAGGGCTGTCCAATGAGCCGGCTTCTTTGTTAGCTCGTCATATATCCTAACTCCAATGTAGGCCTCTAAGCTCCCATTCTCTTCACGTTATAAGGAACGCCATTAGAAACTTGCACCAAGTAAAGTGGACGATGCTTGACAATTATTGGTCCAAAAGTGGCTGGCGGAGGCTTGATGAACTGGTCGAGTTTGCACCATCGTCAACGACCGTAAACGTGATGACCATCCTAAATAGACGAAAAATTTTAAAACTTACGAGTTTGTTTTCTTTTAAGTTGTCCTTTGGTTTTGTATTGGCTAAAAACATTTCTTAAACGTGTTTTAATTAGCAAAATCTTAGCAAGCACGTGATGTTAGCATTCTGAAAATTAACATTTCACATCTTTTCTTGTGTGACAAAAAACAGGATATTGAGAAGGAAATTTTCTTGGAAAACATTGTAAAGGTTACAAAACCGCTGAGCCTCTGGTTGTGGGGCATTTTAGTGCTAGGGGCGTCCTTATAGCACTGTTAATTATATTACAAAATAATATGGTGAGAGGAAGCTTGGACATTGAAGAAAATAAAGGTCACGAGGAAGGAAAACATTTATGTCTCACTCGTCCCTTTTACATTAGATGAGAATTATGACGTATTTCATATTTTATTTTTATCATTGTTGAATTGTTTTCTTAGAGATTGTTTATTTTTAAGTTAAGTACAAAGCAACACAATGGGCTAGCAGTGCTCTGCCTGCCACGGGTATTGAAACCCGTATTCTAACGTTGCAAGTCCGCAAACATACTGCTGTGCCTCTGGGGGGTCGTATTCTCAGTGAACAGCTATTGATACAATAGTTGTACTTACTACAGAGATAAGCACGAATTTCTTTCGAAAAAGATTTAAGCTGTTATAAATAGAAAACGGTTCCTTACTAAACTGATAGACACGAAAAGGACTATAGCCGTTGAAAGAAAAAGAAAACAGCTCCCTAGAAACTGTATGAATGGCATGGCATTACAACGTGGTTCCAGAAATTTGATAAAAATCTTTGCAAGCCCGTGCAAACAGTGTCCACTTTTCAAGATCCAGTGATAACGAAGAGTTAACACTAAAACTCTTTGTTTTCTTCTTCTTCCCAAACATTAAACTACTGAAAACCAGCCTGCTGGCAAGACACTGCAACACACGTTTGAAATAAGGAAAACAAAGACGCACACCATTATTTGTTCTTTTTATTTCCGTGGAAAAGTACCCGATCAAATTCGAAATATATGCTTGTTTTATTTGTGTTTAGTTTTTATTTTATACAACAGTTCATTGGTTCTCTGTTAATCGTATGATGTATCTCTAATGTTCAAAACTTTGTATTGTCATTCATAATATTATTAACGTTAGAAACCTAAGCTATATTATTTATAATAATTACCCAACCACACATCCTAGTGGCACAGCGGCAAGTCTGAGGGTTGACAACGCTAGAAACCGATTTCGGTTTCTGAGCAGAACAGAAATAACACATTGCGAAGCTTTGTGCTTAACTACAAATAAACATAATAATTACTCCACTACCATTATCTAGCCCCCCAGGCCCGGCATGGTAGGTCGTTAAGGCACTTGACTCGTAATCAAAAGTTCGGGGGTTCGAATCCCGGTTACACAAAATATGATCGCCCTTTCAGCTGGGGGCGTTATAATACGACAGTCAATCCCACTATTCGTTGGTAAAAGTGTAGCCCAAGAGTTGGCGGTGGGTGGTGATGACTAGCTGCTTTCGTCTGGTCTTACACTACTAAATTAGGGCGGCTAGCGCAGATAACCCTCGTGTAGTTTTTTCGCGAAATTCAAAAAAACAAACAAACCAATCTAGCATCCCCTTCCAGTGTCTCAGTATTAAATCTGTAGGCTTAGCAGCGTTAAAGCAACCAAACAGTTATCTGGTTTTATTATATTTACTTAGGCTTGTTATTCCATTCAGTTCTTAATGCGGTTCGACTTCTCATGATATTAAACTATCCGTGTTCTCTGTTTTGAAACTTGTAATAACTGTTCCAAAGGCAAACAGATAATTCTCAGATATAATACTTCAGTTAAGTAATAGC
Organism: Tachypleus tridentatus; assembly: GCF_004210375.1. Taxonomy (NCBI): domain Eukaryota; kingdom Metazoa; phylum Arthropoda; class Merostomata; order Xiphosura; family Limulidae; genus Tachypleus; species Tachypleus tridentatus. The sequence goes on from NC_134831.1 coordinate 184,223,578, forward strand.
TAAAACACGTACAAATAGCCCGGATACTAACTGTATTATATTACTCAACATACAATAACAAACCACATTAAAAATAATAACATTGTTACCGAAGATTAAAGAAACAAAGCTCGTGAATCGTTTGATTTAGTTGAATGAAATGTGATTGGTTTAATACCAGTTTCTACGACGTAATAAAACATTCACCTTTATTCTCCTGTAAACTTACCTTTCTTTAGCTTTTACAAATCTTAAACCAGTAAAATTTGCCATCCCATTCGAAAGATCTACATCTCTCGGTCCTTCAAAACTTGGTCCAGTTTCTGAAGTTTCGAGAGTTTCTGTTACCTTTGCCCTCCAGAATGTTGACTCGTCAAACGTTGTCACGACGTTGTCCTGAAAAAGTGCACAAACACAATTATTTTATAACATATATTGTTTGCTTCATCTTACTGCTACAAGTATTTCTGTTGTTTTTGTAACACATATTGCTTGTTACATCTTACTGCTACAACTATTTCTTTTGTTTTGTAACACATATTACTTGTTACATCTTACTGTTAAAAGTATTTCTTTTGTTTTTGTAACACATATTGCTTGTTACATCTTACTGCTACAAGTATTTCTTTTGTTTTTGTAACACATATTGCTTGTTACATCTTACTGCTGCAACTATTTCTGTTGTTTTGTAACACATATTGCTTGTTACATCTTACTGCTGCAACTATTTCTGTTGTTTTTGTAATACATATTGCTTGTTACATCTTACTGCTACAACTATTTCTTTTGTTTTTGTAACACATATTCCTTGTTACATCTTACTGCTAAAAGTATTTTTTTTGTTTTTGTAACACATATTGCTTGTTACATCTTACTGCTACAACTATTTCTGTTGTTTTTGTAACACATATTGCTTGTTACATCTTACTGCTACAAGTATTTCTTTTGTTTTTGTAACACATATTGCTTGTTACATCTTACTGCTGCAACTATTTCTGTTGTTTTTGTAACACATATTGCTTGTTACATCTTACTGCTACAACTATTTCTTTTGTTTTTGTAACACATATTGTTTGTTACATCTTACTGCTACTAACTATTTCTGTTGTTTTTGTAACACATATTGTTTGTTACATCTTACTGCTACAAGTATTTCTTTTGTTTTTGTAACACATATTGCTTGTTACATCTTACTGCTACAACTATTTCTGTTGTTTTTGTAACACATATTGCTTGTTACATCTTACTGCTACAAGTATTTCTTTTGTTTTTGTAACACATATTGCTTGTTACATCTTACTGCTACAACTATTTCTGTTGTTTTGTAACACATATTGCTTGTTACATCTTACTGCTACAAGTATTTCTTTTGTTTTGTAACACATATTGTTTGTTACATCTTACTGCTACAACTATTTCTTGTTGTTTTTGTAACACATATTGTTTGTCACATCTTATCTTGCTACAACTATTTCTGTTGTTTTTTGTAACACATATTCCTTGTTACATCTTACTGCTAAAAGTATTTTTTTTGTTTTTGTAACACATATTGTTTGTTACATCTTACTGCTACAACTATTTCTTGTTGTTTTGTAACACATATTGTTTGTTACATCTTACTGCTACAAGTATTTCTTTTGTTTTTGTAACACATATTGTTTGTTACATCTTACTGCTGCAACTATTTCTGTTGTTTTGTAACACATATTGTTTGTTACATCTTATTGCTGCTAACTATTTCTTTTGTTTTTGTAACACATATTGTTTGTTACATCTTACTGCTACAACTATTTCTGTTGTTTTTGTAACACATATTGTTTGTTACATCTTACTGCTACAAGTATTTCTTTTGTTTTTTTGTAACACATATTGTTTGTTACATCTTACTGCTACAAACTATTTCTGTTGTTTTTGTAACACATATTGTTTGTTACATCTTACTGCTAAAAGTATTTCTTTTTTTTTTGTAACACATATTGCTTGTTACATCTTACTGCTACAACTATTTCTTGTTTTTTTTGTAACACATATTGTTTGTTACATCTTACTGCTACAACTATTTCTTTTGTTTTGTAACACATATTGTTTGTTACATCTTACTGCTACAACTATTTCTGTTGTTTTTTTGTAACACATATTGCTTGTTACATCTTACTGCTAAGTATTTCTTTTGTTTTGTAACACATATTGCTTGTTACATCTTACTGCTACAACTATTTCTGTTGTTTTTGTAACACATATTGCTTGTTACATCTTACTGCTAAAAGTATTTCTTTTGTTTTGTAACACATATTGCTTGTTACATCTTACTGCTACAACTATTTCTGTTGTTTTTGTAACACATATTGCTTGTCACATCTTACTGCTACAAGTATTGTTTTTGTTTTTGTTTTGTTTTGATGCATAATATAATTTAGACACGTTTTTTGTTTTATTTCTAGTATAATTGCTGCTGGTTTTGTTTGTAACACGTTTATTGGTTCTTTTTTACTGGTGTGATGTCTCCTGGTTTTGGTTTGATACATAACTTAGTTTGTAATACATGCTGTTTTTTCTTTCTTAGTTTGTTTGTTGTTTTAAATTTGTTTTGATGTTCCATTTGGCTCAACAATATTTATCATAAAAACGCAAGAAACGAGTGGCGACTAGAAAAATGATATAAAAAATAATATCATCTCTAATTATTCTTATTTCTTTGACCTTCCATTTTACAGATCATAATGTAAGCCTATATTCTGAATCTATTAATGGTAAATATAACCAAAACAATGATGGTAAATCCAGCTTATCATTAGCAGTCACATGTTTATTTCTGTTTGTTTTTTATTATTAAGAGGGGTGTATTCAGACATGACTCCGAGGTCATGGAGGTCCAAAACATTATTTTACCTAACTCCACCGTTACCTTAGCGCTGTTTCCTTAACAAAAAATCTAAATTAAGGTGTTTTGTTACACATTAAAATATAATAAATAAAAGATATAGTTGTTGTATCCTAATGGAAGTTCCATTATCGTAATTTAACAGCTAATAAATGAATTTCAATTTATCATTTGAAAGAAAAATGCAATTTATTCATGCATATCGACTTCTCTGTAATCTAGTTATGTTGTATTGGTCCGAACCCTAAAACAATGAATACTTTCTATACCCCATACCACATCCGTTCTGTGTAACTAGGGTTACAACTACTGATGATTTTCAAAATATTCTTTCACTGCAGAAGGAAGGCAGAAATCGATAACGTTGGTACAAATGTAGTCAGAAAACCTATAAAATTGGTGAAGACAAAGGCAGAAATCTGTAAAGGTGTGCAGGCGTAGGCAGAAATATATAAAGGTGGTGCTAATTTTTCGAGGAAAAGGAAAATTAATGGTTAAGCCTTTCTTCAGGTTCCATGCTTTATCAAAATATTGTGTAATTTTCACTGAAAAACTGTGTATTTTGTTAGTATCTGGTTTTGAATATATCAAAGTGTAATCCAAGAGGTCCACTCACATGCGTTGCGTAAACCACCTTGAAATGTGTACAGATGTAATGGCTTTTGAAAATTATTTTCAGCCTTTTTCTCCAGTCTAATACTTATTTGTTTCAAAATGTTAGATGGCCGAACACAATATATTAAAATTACAGAGTAATATAAAGTCATTGATTTGTAATGTTTAACTCATTAAGACTATTACTTAGTCCCCGTTAGTACAGAGGTGAATCTACGGATTTACAACTCTAATATCAGCGCTTCGATTCCACTCGGTAGCCTCGGTAGACCATTACTTAGAGAAGTTTCTAAATCAGATAGTGAAAAATACCAATGAAATTTCTGTTAGAATTTTTAACACGTTTTTTTCTGAATAATTTATACATCGAATTGTTTATGGGTCCTTGATCCCACTGTTCACAAGATCCTTAATAACATATAGATATCACAGGGGGGGGGGAATAATAAAAGTAAAGGTTGCAACTAGTTTGTTTGTTATTAAGCACAAAGCTACACAATGGGTTATCTGTGCTCTGCCCACCAGCGAGAAGAAACCCGGTTTATTGTGTTGTAAATCCAAAGACATAAATAACTGCTGTACCACTAGGGGGTGTGTAGAGACTAGTAATAACCCTTAGTTTTGCGTTTTGTTTTACTTTGCAAGTAAACAAGTTCGTCTAAAAGTCAGTTCTATATGCTGAGTGTCAAAAAAGATAGCGGTTTGTAAACAAACTTTAAGAACTACTTACATTAGCATCTTTAACATACAGGATTATTCTTAAAGGTTCATAGACTGAGACCTCTGTCACCGTCTTCCCGCACTCTCTACACAGACTAGTATCTTGTAAGGAGTTTGGAACGATGGTGTATTCGAGATGCTTCTACGTATAAATTATGTTGAACACAAGATGCATAAGTTTCAGTAAGTCAAGAATGTAAATCAAATATACACCTTTACCTAAGGAAAGCTATCTAATGTTGCCATGTTTTGAAAACAAACAGCAAGGTTATACACAAAAGTTTGTAGTTTATGCCTGCTATTATATATATAACGTACAGGAGCATTAGACTTAACGGCTTGCACCTGGAACACAACAGTTTGACAGGCGCATCTTAGGGGAATTTTAAAATTAAAACAAATTTAATTTTTAAATTTCGTTTTATACACTAAAGACTAATTTCCATCTATTCAATACATTTTGATTTACTCCCAATCTCGTGTTCATTGATAATTTTCCCAATCATTCAAGAATGAAGGTTGCATCCAAGCCTGAGACACTTTAATACGACTTTGTTAATATAACAAAAGCAACATGTATATACAGAGCACACATACGACAGGATGTACACATTAAACAAATTAACATCTGTCGTGATTAATTAATGGAGGCCAAATAAACAAAATAATGATACATGTATGAAGTTAACGACAGTTTGTACACAAATAACGACTTCTGTTAGAACAGTGTGACGACAGATACCTTCTAAACAAAACATATTTAGTAAAGATACTGAACGGCAATACCTACTATACAAAATTATAAGTGACTATTGAACAAAGTAATAAATACTTACTAAGCAACATACCTAATAAGACACTAAATGGCAGTATGTACCTACTAAACAAAATAACTACGTACCTAATAAGACGGGCCCGGAAGGCCAAGCGTGTTAAGGCGTTCGACTCGTAATCCGAGAGTTGCGGGTTCGAATCCAGGTCGCACCAAACATGCTCGCCCTCCCAACCATGGGGGCGTTATAATGTGACGGTCAATTCCACTATTCGTTGGTAAAATAGTAGTCCAAGAGTTGGCGGTGGGTGGTGATGACTAGCTGCCTTCCCTCTAGTCTTACACTGCTAAATTAGGGACGGCTAGCGCAGATAGCTTTCGAGTAACATTGCGCGAAATTGAAAAACGAATAAAAACGAAACAACATAATAAGACGCTAAACGGTAGTGTTTATTTATTACAAAGTAACTATATATCTAACAATACACTAAACGGCAGTACATACCTACTAAACAAAGTAACTATATATCTAATAAGACACTAAGCAGAGCTGCTAATGACATAGGTAACAGAAGGTTATGAACTTACTGATTGGTTTGTCTTCGTGTTCTTTGCAGAGCAGCTCCTTCGACGATTATGTCCGAGGCCAGATAACTATGGTTACGAATCTGTCGGTTTAAAGAAGTTGTGTTAACAAAGGCTTAAAGATGAACATTTCTTTGTCAACAAACAATTCATTTCACTAAACTATACTTCCTATTTATCTTTAATGCGTTGTCAGCGACGCGTCAAACATGTACAAATGCCTGACGATAAGTAAATTTATTATAATCACCTCCAGCAGCTTAAAAAAAAAAGGTTTTCACTCGATAACAATGGTCGTTTAATAAATGGTATATATAAATAGTGTTTATTCCTTAAGCCTCGTAAAGTAAGTTAATATGTAGAATTATATAGGACATTATTGAACAATTAAGGATATGATACGACAACCGAAATTTCGCAAAAAAAGACGTATTTGTAAACAGCGAAATGTCTCCGTGTATAATTCAACTCTACTGTGTTTGTTGTATCAAATTAATTAAGTTCAAGTACATTAATTCGTTAATTTTTGAATACGTTTGCAATTGTGTAGACGGTGAGCGCCCCTATAAGAAAAGCAACGATAGCACGAAGGAAATTTTAAAAAACTTATTAAATTTCCTTCATAAATGATGAAATATCTCATCGAGATTCTTGAGAGAAAACACTCAGCCGTATTATCATATTTGCTGTAAACCATCCTGCTCTGACTTACCCATAAGGAATGGACTTCTGACTTAACCTGTTTATCCATGAGGCCACCGGACTGCTGATACCAACATATTAATATATATTCCCAAATCATCCGCTGACGTTGTCTTAAGAGTTTCGTTAGTAACACTGACTGAGTCACCGGAAACCTGGAACTGTAAATTATTATTGATATTATATTTTATTTCAGTGGTGTAATTAAATGAGAGATATAGTGGTAAATACACATTTACTGGTCAGGGCATAGGCGGAAGAGGAGGATAAAACGACCACCCCAATATTCTAAAAAGTCTAAACATTTCACCATCTTTTAATTTTTTCATAAACACTTGGCTTTCATGTAAGTCCCTTAAATCACATAGACTTGCGATGGTTTTATAGTGTTGAGATTTTTACATGTTCTACAGTAATTCCTGTATGCAGAATCCGAAATAACATCAATTTTTCTCCATCACGTCACATGTTCTTTTACATAAGTGAATCATTTTCATTGAAATCGGGTCATATTTTGTTATGCTTAAAATGTTGACAGCCACTGACAACAGATTTCTTTGGATCACTCGCGACGTAAATCTCACCAATTATTCAAGAACCCATGAGAAACACACCGCTAGTATATAAACAGTTAACAGTCCGCATGGCGTATCATTTCTGGATAGTATTTGTTGGTGCGTGCACTATAACATTATTTAATATTTTAAATATTATTTATTCGTCGCTATGGCAACAAGAGATTGTATAAATAACTCCAACATATTATATTTGCGATAAATATAAAGTATTTTTTCTTCACGACTGTAAAAAAAAATCCTTACGTGACAGCAAATAAATAAATATTACTATCGAAACCTGCTTAGTTGAATTATAGAAAATGCATTATTTAAGCCCAAACCCCGTTGTGAAGTTTAGATTCTCAGGCTTATGTTATCTGTGTTGAAGAAAAGGCCCACATTTTGTTTTGTAAAAGTTTCCTCCACACTTCTAGCTACGCGCCTGAGGCGTACACGACATACAGGGTGAGTCATAGCAAGCCCCTTGTAAGGATGTTAAATCTGTTGTGTTTCATAAGATAATATTTAAGATATAAAACCTGGAGAATTTGAATGCTTGTAATGTTCGCTCACTCAAGGATTATGTAAATACTGCTTAATTATGAATATATGTTTGTTGTGTTCTTATAGAATTGTTTTTCTTCGTTGGAGAAGGTGTAGATTAGGCCTAATCTGTACATAAATATTATGCATAAATAATTATACATGTTTTTGATAGGTAGTTCACTGTGTCCTCTACATTTGACTACATAGGTAGATTGTATCATTAGTTCGATAACATAACTGTTGGCGATGTTTTCGGCTATAATCTCACTAGAACCTTAAAACTTCTAACCAGCTTAGGAAATTTGAGTTAAGCTTAAATGTATTGTTTGTTTGTTTTGTTTTTGAATTTCGCGCAAAGCCACACGAGGGCTATCTGGGCTAGCCGTCCCTAATTTAGCAGTGTAAGGCAGCTAGTCATCACCACCCACCGCTAAATCTTGAGCTACTCTTTTACTAACAAGTAGTTGGATTGACCGTCACATTATAACGCCTCCACGGCTTAAAGGGCGAGCATGCTTGATGAGACGGGGATTAGAACCCGCGACCCTCAGATATAGTCAGGTAATATAAACCTATGGCAAGTACACATCACTATCACCAATCAGATAACATCACTGTAAGCGATGTTTTCGATTATAATTCCAATGGCATCTGCAGATCCAACCAGTACAGGAAATTATGATTTTATACAAGCTTTACCTGATTATAAAAAAAAAAAAAAGTCTTTTCTTATCATGCAAGCTTTTTTGGTTCAAACCAGCAGAAATTAATGTTAAGAATAAGTTGGTCAAAAATTAGATGGAAGAAAATATGATTATCACTGGATAGGAATACTCGAGATTTTTTTGTTCATAGATCAATTAAAATCTATACCTTGAGACTCGCCTCTTCTCTTTGCCTATTTAATATATTCTTTATATTATCTAAAATTGTGAAGTAAATTATCATAATGTATGTATTATATTTAGATAGAGTAGTGAATGTAGTTAGTTAACAAAGAATTAGCATGTTCCTGTAGTAAAATAACGATTTTTTTTAAAATTCCACCGAACATTACATAAAGTTGAAATAAGCTTTGAGGCGTGATTTCAGTTCAAATTATCCTGAAAGCATTTGCAATATGTATATTTATTTCAAGAATCTATGGTTTGTGAGATAGCCTTGTAAGGGGCCGACTCTGTAAACAACGCGTTAGTTAAACAATGAATAATAACCCTATACATGTATATAGAATCTAACGATACATCGGTAACATACCTTTCTATACTGGCTTCAAATTCGTTTCTGACTTAACAAGAACGCGTCCTAATAAAATTAGGAGAATTAAATTCACAAAAAGTGAACCAGCTCGGGTATCAAACCTCGATTTCAAGCATTTAAGCCTTCAAACACCACCGATGAGCTGAGGGGACTTGAATGTAACGAAGAGAGATAAAATAAATATACAAAAAAAAGGAAAATAGATAAAAAGGGGAATTAAGGAAATAGACTAACGGCACTAAATGGCCAACCCCTTAAGTCTAAACATAATACCATTACTCATCTCTGTAACGGGCAGAAAGGGCACAATTCCTGAGTGAATAAGTAGACCAAAGAACCCAAAACAGGAAAATCCAAGAGAAAATATAAATAAAATGTAGAAAACTCTAAAGAACGAGCTTAAAGATAGGTTAATGTTATAGGATGAAAAACGGTGTGGGTGTTAGGCTTAACTCTTAATATAGATAAAGACTTTAGAGTAGAAAGTTATGTACAAATAAACTAGATTAAAAGAAAAACGTAGAAGAAAGAAACGTTAAAAGTTAAAAAGAGACATATTTGAATGTTTGTTGGGAATTGATACACTTGTAGCAAAGGGGAGAGCTGAAAGTTTTATTTCATATTAATGATACTTATTTGGATTATGAGATATGGACATGGGCCCGGCATGGCCAAGCGTGTTAAGGCGTGCGACTCGTAATCTGAGGGTCGCGGGTTCGCATCCCGGTCGCGCCAAACATGCTCGCCATTTCAGCCGTGGGGGCGTTATAATGTGACGGTAAATCCCACTATTCGTTGGTAAAAGAGTAGCCCACGAGTTGGCGGTGGATGGTGATGACTAGCTGCCTTCCCTCTAGTCTTACACTGCTAAATTAGAGACGGCTAGCACAGATAGCCCTCGAGTAGCTTTGTGCGAAATTCAAAAACAAACAAACAAACAGCTATGGGCATAAAAGTTCCCCACTCCCCGAAAAAAATAAGTTGCTCGAAAGTACCAGTTAATTCTGCGACAGTAGAGTCTGCACAAGGACGAACAATGCCATTTACCAAATACGTTTTAATCCGCAGGACAAAATATTAGTACGGCTTATCTAACTGGAGCAAAATGGACAGACCTGAGCTTAAGAGTTTCTAAATCACTCTGCTATTTCCTTTCCACGAAGAAAAACGAGCATAACAAAGACAACACATACTGCTCATGAAATATACCACCAAGCTAAAAATATGTGTGACACCGTCAGTCTAGAGGAAAACAACCCATAACCAACATGTGTATGTCAAATGCATAAAAGTTTTTCCCCATGGTAACGTTTTCTTCGTCGGTCGTGTATATATGTATTCAATACGTCAATCCAATAAGTTTGAAAGTATCAAGATAATCGTAGCCAATATATATACGAACAGGAGGATGGTGCAGAGTCGAGTTGGTTGAGCCCCAGGGACAACTATGTCCCCGAGCACCTTTTGAAGTCTTCTTAAATTCATGGTATATTCATGGGCGTATGAATAATTTTTCTGAAGGTATTGAGTTAATTTTTGGAAAAGGTATTTTTGAGGAAATTTACGATTTTTCCTTAAGTATATTACAAATGAAAATACATTATTCTTTATCCCATATTTTCCTGAGCCCTGGACTATAACTCCTTCCCGTCAGGCCTGATAGGTGTTGATGTCTATGTTTTTATACAATATGATGTTTACATTTATCCGTTGCGTAAAAAAAACCAGTATAAAAAAAGCAATGTTAGTTATGATATCGTCATCAAAATTTGGTAATTACTAAAACATTTCATGCCATGCTTAGAACTAGAATTATCTGGAGTGTACTTTGCTGAACTACATGATAAACACGGAAGAAAAGGAAGCCGTGGTGATAAATGTTATTGTTACTATTATTAGTACCGGAGATAAAATGCTTTTAGGAACTACCATAAGAAACGAAAAAAAACAATAAAGCTGACGAGATATAATAACTCAGGTCTCGATTCTAATGATGGCAGCGTTTTCAATTTGTTATCAAAACTTGTGATGGCGTGCGACTCGTAATCCGAGGGTCGCTGGATCGCGCCCGCGTCGCGCTAAACATGCTCGCCCTCCCAGCCGTGGGGTGTATAATGTTACGGTCAATCCCACTATTCGTTGGTAAAAGAGTAGCCCAAGAGTTGGCGGTGGGTGATGACTAGCTGCCTTCCTCTAGTCTTACAGTGCTAAATTAGGGACGGCTAGCACAGATACCTCGAGTAGCTTTGTGCGAAATTCCCAAACAAACAAACAAACAAGACTTGTGATAATTAGATCGCTGTGGTCATTGAGATACTTTTTGATATACAAACATTTTTTAGGTGTTGATTAGAAAAAATTGATCCTAGAGTCGGGCGGCTTGGTTTATTAATGTGACTAGAATTCATGGTTCGTGGCCTGTTGCCACAAAAAAAATGTACTTCAGCCGTAAAGGTGACGGTCAAATCCTACTATTATATCAGGCAAGAGCAGCCTCAATGTCTCATAGTCTCATTGACTAATTTACTTTAGTTCTGCCTAAACGGATTTCAGTTCGAGAGTAGGTTGACACAGATCCTGATGAGTTACAAACAGAATCGCTTTATATTACTGGGGCACAAACATATGCTAATTTTGTGTCTGTATCATTGATCTATTAGCTCAAA